>NC_046986.1:11740230-11767730 GCF_009769545.1 Cyclopterus lumpus
TCCATTGAGCTTCATAATATTTCTCTTGAGTTTCTGTCGTGTTTTTACTGTGAATAAATGCATTGCTCACACAGATATGTAATAATATAATGTGTACTGAATGGACAATGCCAATATGATGAGTAATTACAATTGTAATGATGAATGAAACGGGAAAATAGTCTCTGATAAATATCCGTACAATTTGTATCGCATTCAATAACAGTGTGATATAGTGAGGTTATAATATGAAAACTGTAGTATGGTATAGTATCTATACATAGTATCTTTTTCATGTGGGCAACACATGAGCATACTGCATTGAGTCAGTGCATATTGCCATACATATGGCTTTGACAAGGAAAGTGTGAATAAAGTTCAGCTACATGATGTGTAAAATGTAATGTTGCAATAATGAAGGATTTATGTTTGTATACTACCCTTGTTTGTCCATTACCATGCATGTATATTTAAAGCCTGCGTCTGTGCAAATATGTGCTGCCTCTGTGTTAATTCATACATCCATACCTTCTCAAAGCCTTATAGCTATGTATGTGTGTCCATGTTTGTGTTTGTGCTGGTATGAGACAGCATGAGTGAGAGAGAAGAACGTCTGTGTTTGCTCTTGTAAGTCAGCCCACTCAGTTCACTGCAGTATCATATGAAGATTCAGACAACCATAGACAGTGGGAGAAAAAAGAAAATCATGCGATTATCCATGAATGTTGTTCTGAAAACGGTTGATTTAAAAAGCATTGTATTCCTTACTAACACCTGTTGTACCTTTTTTTTTTATAATTTAAATGTTATGATAAAATAACATGTTTTCCGTTGAGGTGTAAAGTTCTGTTCAGTAAAGCCACACACAACAGCCATGCATGAGATGCCTAGTATCCTCACTTACAGTGTTATACTATATTTAATATACTATATATTGCAGGCTACCTGCATTATGACCATATTTGATCAATTACTGTAATGGCTTGTGATTCTCTTACAGATAAAAGTAGGTCAACATATTGTTGTGTTCACAAGTTCATACTTATAGGAAACTAACTTTTAATTAAACTATAGAATAAACAGAAATATTGTTATCTGTGTCTGCAGATACAGATGTGGAATGCTGCCGGCCTTTATTTAGCCAAAGTTACGCAATCATACTGTTTGAACCTTGTTTTGATTGTCCATGTTTTTGCTGAGGCAAACTCAGCTCACCCACAGTTTACCTCCCACTCTGCTCTTATCCTTTAACTATGAAAAGCTGTCAAGAGGAGAGCAGTTGATTTAAGGACAGAGTGGGCGGACTCAGCTACAGCTGCCTTTCACTGCTAGAAGCTTTTTGTTTTCCAGATGCATTCAGTGCAGTCCAGGTACCTTCAAGATCCTCCTGGCCAAAGTTGGTTCCCTGTTGGGACCGTGTTCCACCTCGGTCCACCACCGCCTCGTCATCATTCCTCTGTTGGACACATAGTGGCAAACACAGAACAAACACATATCAACATTATACACATTACTCAAGAGCACAAGAGTCATACAGTGTCTTATCCAAGCTGGATCTGGAACATGAAACAACATGTATTCAAGTTTACTAATGGCTCCTGAACAGAGCATGAAACTAAATGTGTGTCGACTTGAGGTTGCCTCACAGTCGAGGGCATAATGAACAAACAGATTATCCAACTCAATGCCATGGTAGCCACGGAAACTAATTGCATGTATCACCTTGAAGAGGAAAGAGTATCATCTCAATCCAAACAAACAGCTTTTCATAATGGGAAAAATAAATGACCCACCTACAATTAAAGCTGAAATGACGCTCTAGTCAGGTTCACTGAAGAAGACTATTCTTTGCATGCTTCGGCCTGCAGAATATTTCTCATATATCCTGCTATTCACTCCTCACGCGCACGCCCACTCATAATTGACTTGTTATCATTGTCTGGGGCTGTCAATATCAGCTGTTCTCATCAGCTGATCACATCTATCTAATAGCTCAGCCTCACACCAACATTGTTAATCTATCATCTTACCACTGTCTCTTTTTAAATAAAATCCTCTCTCGACCCTCCACTGAATTCCCATCACCACAGATCTCATCTGTTCAGCCTCATCAGCCTCCCAGTCTCAGCAGTACCATCAGCCACCACCAGGGTCTGGACTGCATGGGGGATTTATGTTGCTGCCGCTCAGGGCCCCTTGACTATAAACATCAAAGTGGAGTGTAAGCGCCAACAACTTTCTGTCACGACTTCATTATCACCGATCATGTTACGGTACACAATTATCTTTTCTTCATTCACTTGTCTCTCCTGATTAAACTTGTTTAAGGTGCTTTCTTTGCAGTCACCTGTATTACTTTGTTAATGTGACCCGAGCTTTTGTTGAAGTCACCACATGACACCGTTTAAAACAAACACGTTAGTTCAAGTAACTTTCTAATCTCCTCATTAGCTGATACTTTTTTATTTTAATCACTGATGTATGCATCTTCTTCTACCACCCACACTTATCCAGTGACAACAATACCTTGAAACAGGTGTATTATTAATTATCACTGCAACAGATGAGCAAGTTATGAGACTGGTCCATATGGCAGAAAATATGCATTGTAATCCTTGATGAAGAGTTGTTGACAGATTACAAGAGAGAATACTGAATGACGTGATGTTTGAGCAGAAGTGATTTCCCATGGATCTCTCTTACAGAACCACCAGGCTGATACAACCTTACGTTATGGACACCCGTCCCACGTGTGGGTAAAAGTAATTAAGCAGTTTATCAGAACCAGTTAAATTGTTTTTGAAAGCCCAACAAGAGACCGCCATGGCAGGAGATGGCTTAACATGGACCTACTCGATCTTGCATACAAAACGACAAGATTCCTTTAAAACTTTGGAGCGTTTCAACATTAAACAGATGAATGAATCCTGAATCTGCAACCCTACACCACACTACTTCTTCTGTGAATGAAAAGCAAATCCAGAAACCTTAAAGACTCTTCTAATCACCAGGATGATGAAATAAAAATGTAAATAAGAATAACATATTTAAAGCTTTTAATTTACATCTCTTTAAACACATTTATGAATGGCAAACTTTTACGTTTTCTTCTCTGTTTCTGCCTCTCAACATCCTCGACTCAATTTTAATTTTTCAAGTTTGGTTAATGGAACAAGCTAAAGGTTTAGAGCGTGGATTTTGTATTGCATGTGTTCATTCAATGCAACAATAACACAGGCCAAGCATTAACCGCGTTCAGGCAGCATCGGCGATCAAACATTGAACTCACACGTAGCTGAATATATTTGTATTAACACAAGTAGGCCAATGAGATTAGCGACAGCTTGAAAGACATATGATCACCTTTTCTTAAAAGAATGTAAGAAGAAAAAAACGGTGCTATTATTTTTTCGTCTGTTCACTCTCCTTCATGCTGCGTTCACACCAAAAGAGAAGCAAACTCTCGCGTTGCTTTACTCGCATGAGTTTACTCGCCGGACTATTTGTGATCAATCGTTTCATTCGCACTAGAAGTGTTGGAGAGGAGGCGTGGCTTATCGCCATGAAAACAGTTCATTACCGTCGTCCACCATGGAAAAAATAAACACTATTTCTGCAATTGCACATGTTGTGCAAGTCCCACAAACGTCGGACCATCAAGCCCTCGTGACTGGGTTCATAATATTTATATTATATATTATATTATCCGTAGCCGCACAGGGCCCTATTTCTCGTACGTGGCTCATCTAAGTCGATCAAATGTCCTATTAGCCATCTTAAATTAACACGATGATTGACATCAGGCTATCTCGGTTTCTCAAAGGCTGATCCACGGTCAAACCATCTCGTTAATTCGAGCCAGACGTCAGGTAATGTAATAACGTGCGTATGGTCCTTGATAGAGTAATGTGGGTTATAATAAATATAATTAAATTAAAGGAATTTATTTTATAATAGAGAAATTTGCTTATATATATTTTTACATTTATATAAATGCATGTACAATATTGTTACACTCGAATAAACAATAATCAAATGCAAAGAGTTATTTAACAATATGCTCTGGAGTAGTTACAATTATACAGTGTTGCAGTTACAACCGGCCCTTTGAGGGCAGCCATGATGCTGATGTGGCCCACGGTGAAAATGAGTTTGACACCCCTGCACTAAACTGACATTGTTCATTATACAACGTGAACAGTGGTGGATGAAATATATACTTCACGCATGGACCTGTTATTTCCTGTAAATCCATGCAGCAACAGCTGGGATTGTGAATGCAAAACCAATATATGTATGATTAAAAACGTTTATTACACTAGAAATTCTGAAAGCTTGTTTGATATCAGATTTTTTTCCTGAGCCATCTTGACCAGCAGTTGACCATCAAGGCATTATGATAATGAATGGCACTGCTGTTCACAACTGCAACGACACATGGGCTGCATGGCTGGCCACAAGGCTGATGTGGATAATCTGTCTACATACACACAGGGCATGGATCAGCATCCCTGCTCAGATTAGACCGACAGTATTTGTTACTAAAACAGCAGACACATTAGCCCATATTAAATGTGCACCGCTGTTACATTTGTACAGACAGCATTACAGTGTTGTACATGTATCTCTCAAAACTGAGTTCACTTTTTTCCAACTCTTCACACAGTCAGCAGAACAGAAGTCAATGTGGACGATAAAGTTGGTCACTTTTCATTGCTTTGGCACAAAATGCCTTCAATGAGCACTTTCTTTAACTTTTTTCTCATTCAAACTCAACCAACCAAATGTATGTGTATTTACACTCCATTGTCCACATTTACTTAATATTGAAAAAAACTGTTCAATTTACTTTCAAGAGCATATTACGAAATTACTAACTGAAATTTGCTACATTCTGCTATACATCTGAAAATAAATATATATTTTTTAATGCATGGACTGCTAATTGGGACAACAAAAAATGCCTATTAATGCATATTGCAGCATTTCTGATTAATTGGTGTGCCAAAGGTTGATTGATTAAAGATATATATATATATATATATATATCTTTATATATATATATATGTTAACACATATGACAGATTGGCTTCAGAACAAGATCAGATCAATAATTTGGTTCTCAGGAAAAAGTAGTATCTGAAGAAAAACAGGAATCCAAAGAAACATGCCTTTTAGACTAATACTCATTAATGTACCAACAAAATCATGTTTCAGTTAAGGGAAAAACCACACAGCTGAAGTGATATCACAGGATGTGGCACAGACTTGGATCTGATCCCTACAGATGGCTGTGGCAATTTTGGAACCATCAGTGGCAGCAATATCGTTAACTGCACAGGCTTTCATGTGGCACAAAAAAAACTCTATAATCCTTAAATGTTTCCGCTATAAACGTCAACATCCTGTAAGAGGACACATTAGTACTTTCTTTTTGCAGAGATGCTATTTAAGGTGTTGTGAACCCTCATGTTGGCAGACTCAGTGTCTGCATCCATCTCCAAGCTGCAAAATGGATCAGAAGTGGTCAGCAGGAGAAAGCTGTTTTCTACTTCTGTATAATTTGGCCAAAATTCTACTCTCATGTTGGACACTTAGAGAGACAGGAGTCCCATTCTAAAAAAAATGTCCCAAATATCTGTTCTGTGAAACACATCTTGCCCTCTCTTAACCACGTAGCAATCTGAGTGTTTGCTCCATCCAAAAGGCGCTTGTTCTACCTGATATTTGCAGAGCCAAGGAGCCTCCATGTTTTTTAGAATGCAGGAGCTCTCCCGCTGCGTCCTCTGGTTTTGGACACAGCGCAGTCTAAAAGCTGAGCTCTACAGTGCAAACGCCTGCTGCCCTGCTTCACACCGACGCCCTTCTGTTGTGTCAAACAACTGTGATTTGTGAGCATCTATCAACAGTCTCTCATTATGAGATTATAACGGTGACATCATCACTCTCATCAAAAACAAAGCTTGATTTCCACCGTTCCTTCTCTTTTCCCTCTTTATTTGTACATGAAATCAACTTGGTTACTCCCAGGAGTGTTTTTTCTTATTATTACACTTGTACGAGTTTGATCTAAAAACATTTCCTCAATACAATACAAATGTGCATTTTATATAGTCCTTCATTTCAAAATGTATCCACGAGGCCGAAGGGACGTAACTCACCAAACTTCGATGCCCAACGGATGACCCAAACGAAGAATTGACCTGGAAGATAAACAATCATCACTTTAGTTTGAAAGGGTTTATTCAGCAGCTCAAAATCAGATAAAGATTAAATTTATTTTTAGATTTTTAAATGTTCAGGGACTTTCAAGGCCGGGTTGCAACCTTACATTTTGAAATCAAAGCCGAGTGGCTCTAACAGTACCCGAGAAAAGAAGCTCAGTCAGTCTAAAACCTTCAGCTAAATGGAAAAAAAATCTATTTTTATGTAAACAGCATATGTATAATGACAACAAATCTCCTCCAAAGTGATCAGCAGAGACCGATGGGGATGGGCCCACGCGTGAACGTACCCTGAGAGACTTCTTTTAAAGCAATATCATTTTTCAATAGAACATTTCCTCCCAAGATACTTGTTGGAAGAGTTTGTTGTCAGCATGTCTGTGTGACCTATAGCTGCCTCAGTATGCATGTAAATGTGGTCAGAACAGCATCACGCCAACACACATTTGCTGCATCAACTTTATTACAATATAAAATGACACAAGGTCACTTCTGACTGAATGTGCTATGTTCATCGCACATCTGGCCCAACAGAGATTTAGAAATGGATATAGCGCAAAGTAAGACCACTTACTGTAATCACTCCTACAGTCTCCATGTTATATAAGCTATACTGCAAAACAGCATTACACTGACACATAAAGCCTCCTGGTGCCTGTTTCATTTCAGAAAGTAACTTTGGCATCATGCCATGGTTACAAAGTCCCATTTTGGCTCACTAAACAATAAGTTGAATACAATACTTCATCAGATACAATATCTCCATCTCATTCCTCTTTCCCCTTTCCTCTTTCTGTAAGTGAGTGCTTCTCTGCAGGTGAGCCACACCTGTTCAAAGCTCCCCAGGTAAAAGAAAAGGTATCAGCCTCCTGAAGAAAAAGTTGCATTTTTAATAACTCTTAAATGTTAGTCTTCAGTACACAGCACATATATAGATTACGCCTGACGGTCTGGATAAAAGGCGTTCTGAAATATTAATATGCATAGGTCAAATATGTGTCCCAGGGGAGCAGGGCTCTTTACCGTCGGTAGCAGCGGCTCTATCTGAGCACCTTGGTCCGTGGTGTCCATCTTCCTCTCTCAGCGGTGTCCCTGTCTCAGTATCAGGGAGATGGAGACCTCTGCTGTGTATAATCCGGGCAAGTGGAGCTGTGTCTGAGCAACCAAACGGCGGTCACATGTTTATCTCATCGTCGGACAGCCGCTCGCGGGTGATTTGCGCCTCTCGCGCTGTCCTCGCTCCTAGAAACATGCGCATCTCTGCCAGCGGACGTGGACGCGTCACTCTTCCACGTTAAGCCTTTGTTTAGCTGCAGAGGTGAGCAGAGAGACCGGCTTTTCCGGGTGAAATGCTCTTTGTTTGGTTCCGTTATGAAACAATGTCCTCGTGGTTTTTATTAGACTGTGAAGTGGGCACAAGCATACTATTTTAGCAGAATATGCTGCACTCCAAATGTGCAGTGTTTTCCCTCCCACACTTTCCGTAAAATATCTCACTCATCACCCATCTTAATTGAGTTCAAATTAGTAGGCTTCTTTTTTTTAAATAGAATTAGTTAGTTAAAACATATTGTCAGCCAATCTGCTAAATTGCACATTATTGTAATGCTATGGTTCCTTGGAAATGTGTCTTTGTTAGAAGATGTCTGTTCCATAAAATGTTTTGGGAGACAGCTGCTTTTCTGAGTGTTCTGGGGCATCATGTACGCTTTAAATGAACTTAAGATGGAAAGTCTGAGCAGATGCATTTCTAATACTATACCACACTAAATACATGTAACCACTAAACACATAACACTTAAGACAGACACTAATCACATTCTCAGATAAGGAGTTATTATCATAAGTGTTTGGGGATACATATGATTTATAATAACAGACGCATAGGTGATGTTTCTTTATTTGAGTCGCTAATAGTGTATTTATTGTAATAACTTTGTTGTAATGTCTCATAGCTTCCTCTGGATTGGACGGAACTCCTAAACAAAGGACACGTGATGAAAAACTGTTTGATTACGGGAGCTGCATTCAGTTATCGCCATCTACTGTTTATTCCTGGGAAAGCCTGTCGCCGACTGTCAGTGAGTAACCCTCTCATACATTATTTAAGACGTTAAATAGCACACTTCCTATGAACAGCTGCGAGCTTCTCTTTCACACCAATTCCAATTAAGTGTCCATTGGGTTTATTATTCATCTTCCAGTTTGAATTATATATCTTAACTTCATTAGCAGTGCTTAACATCATTGTGTAAGAAACCATTCAGATAAAGGCATAATTAAATAAGGGTTGAATCATTCAATCAGCATTAATCAAACAATTGATCTGCAGTCAAAATATGAGTACAAATGTTCAATAAAAAAAACATTTGATATTTGATATTATTCTTATCCCTGTGTTGTTCTGGTGCCCACAGAGGCACAATGGTTCCTTTGGATGTGTCACTTCCTTCGGCAGAAGACTTGCCAACTTCACAACTTGTGTTGTTTTCAACCAAATGTTGTTGCAAAAATTTAGTCAGAAAAATATCAGATAGTGTTACTTTTCATAGTCGTTAATAACCATCTGGTCAATTTTGAATTTTTGCGGATATGAAAATGACACATCAGTGAAGCGCATTCACGTTATAAGCGTCCCCCATTACTTCTCTCTTTACTTTAACGTGTTTTGGCTGCGCCGTTTTGGCCACGTGGAAGTCTCATTACCAAAAACGGACATTTGAATCCGCAATTCATTCTGGACCAATCAGTGAACACATAGAACAAATATGTCATGGTCTAATTAAGATTATTTCTAATAGTGAGATTAAAATATTATTTCAGTGTCCTGATATAACAGTTTTGATTATGTGTCTGTTTAAATGCAAATCCTTTTTATAGGGGCATGATATTTTTTTAAACAACAACTGCACTGAACAAATTAATTGCCTATCCTGATGATAACTTCATTTATTATGTTAGAATCACATTACAGCAGATACAGAGATTTTCACAACATCATATGCAAGCCATGAAATATAACCAACTGAAAGAAAAAAAGACTCTTAGTCTACTTTACCAACATGTAATCACGGATATCATGAATGTAGTGATCGTCATAAACTTTTGGTAGCCTATAGCATCGATAAAGTACAAAATACATTTTTTTTTTACTGACAGGGATTAATATGTCAGCATATGCTACACAAGAACATTTAATGTACAAGATTATCGATATTTTTGTTTACTAGGCTACTCAACAAAAGAGTTTTTTTTAAACACTATTTAATCGGATTTAATCTATTATGTGTACATTCAATCACTATCACCAAATGCTCAATATTATGTACATTATTTTCACAATTACAGTGTTTTCTGGAAACAAGGCGCCCAAGCCATGGAAGAATTTACACTTTGGCCATTAACTGTGGAGGTGTCAGTCCTTCTTTTATATGTGTATTGGTCAATAGATAGATAGATAGATAGATAGATAGATAGATAGATAGATAGATAGATAGATAGATAGATAGATAGATAGATAGATAGATAGATAGATAGATAGATAGATAGATAGATAGATAGATAGATAGATAGATAGATAGATAGATAGATAGATAGATAGATAGATAGATAGATAGATAGATAGATAGATTCACTGTTCTGTTGTTTTAACTGTGAGGGTAGAAACTGTAATAACCAATGTCCTTTATGCCGTTTTTCTCACACTCTCTCGGTCCCAGCAGCTCAGATTTTAACGGGGACACTGTCTCTGAAACCGGTGTGGCAGAAGGTGAGATTCTTCTCCGTTTGGCCTGTTCAAAGATACCAGAATCGCTCGAATCAATGGACTTAATGGAGGACGGCGTCTCTATCCAGCTCGACTCGGATGTCATGTCTTTAGGTTTGGTCTCGTCCGAGCCGCCGATCGGCGACCTCTCAGTGGTGATGTCTCCTTCCTCGGCCAGGTAGTTGGTACCTGCTCGGCCCCCGATAGAGTTAGCGGGCCAGCAAGAAAAGACCGAGCTGGATTTGTTGTTTACGCCACAGTACTGCGGCGGCGTGCGTCCTCCCCAGCCTGACGGGTCTGCGTAATAGCCAAGAGCCCGGTTGGAGCAGCCTGCAGTCGGCAGGGGAAGAGCCTTCACTCCGGCCGCTGCGTAGGACAGCAAGGTGGCCGCGTTACCGGCAAAATCAGCGGCGTCGTATGCCGAGGCAGCAAAGTCCAGTCGGTTGTTGGCAGGGGTGACAAACCATCGCTGCGGGGGGGTGGCAACAGTGGGCTCGTCGGTTTGCTGCGGGGACAGCAAGCTGTGGCCGAGTGGGACGCTGCGCTCCGTGCCAGGACCAGTCCCCACGCCAGGGTGAAAGCGAGATTTGGCATAAGTGCTGACAAATTGGTCCTGCAGGAAAGAGCTAGGCATGGCATATCTCGCACCGGGCACGATCTGTGAACGCGGAGAGTCACCCGGTGATGGAGTTAGGCGGTCAATGTCGCAGCCTGTGTAGACACTGAAAAGATGGAGAGACAAACAGAGAAACAATGCAGTGACTACAGTGTGCACTATAGCTGTTCTCTGGAAATCAAAGAAATGTGCGATATTATTATCATATCAGTGCATGATTTAAACATATTTATCAAACCGAATCTTTACGCAAGTGGAGTGTTTCCAAATCGGCATGATGCTTTATATCGATGCAAAGTTGCATCGACAATGCATGTTAATATCGCTTAGTTCAGTTGTTTTACATGTTCAATATTCGCTTGTTATTTTCAGCAGAACAAGCTGAACTGACATGAACGAGAAATGAGGTCATGAATGACTAACCGAACGTTGTTAACGAATATTTGGATACTGCTCATTTTTGTCAATACTTTACAATGAATTGTGCCTGTTCAATTTAAACTGCAATTTAAACTGTGTCTGTTCAATTTAAACTGCATCGCTTCAGCTGTTGTGAGTGAAAAAAATGTCTTATTTCTCTTTTATTCCTTTCGTTTATTTTTGAAATCTTATGAGCCCCCTCTAATTTGGATATCAATTCAAAACCATGAATCAGAATTATAGAATTGCATTTGTTTTTTGTTTTTGTTTTAATATGGTGATAACCCTAACCCGCATTACAACAACATGTACAACAAAGAGGCTATACACTTGACAAAAATGACAATCGAATAAAAGTCCCAAAATCCTAACAATAAAAAAAAAACTTACGTGTCGTAGTTGTCCCGGAATCCTTTAGCAAACGGATTGTGGTCGATTTTTAGTTGTGTAATCTGTGGGAAAGTAATATATCGATTAGAAACCAGCGTGGAGATAAGGGCACTGCATGAAATTCTGAAATAATATTTCTTGTTTATTTTCTTGATTATATTAAAATCCATTTCGTTCTAATTTGTTACAAAATAAATAAGTACAATAAGTATTATTTGAACATTTAGAGAATTGTTTTTCTCTTTTTATTCAATGATATTGCATTTGTTAAAATGAATAAGTGTTGTTCGGGAGCCATTTGCAGTGTTGTGTGAATTAACGTACATCGGTATTCTGGTAAGCTGTGACGGCGATGAATTGCGTTTCTGTGAACGTGAAAGTCTGGACTCTTCCTGGTTGGCTGGTGTCCTCTGTCCCATCCTCGTTCACTTCCACCACATGGAGCCTGGGCTGGTACTTGTGGAGAGACTGGAGAACCACCATCTGGAGATTCAAGACGCACAGCAGAAACTCAACTCCAAACTTTGTATGAACGCAGAATGCTTAACTGTCATTTATATATATATATATATATATATATAATATATATATATATATATATATATATATATATATTATATATATATATGTTGTGATTATTGTAACACCGTTGCGCATGTTGTCGCATTGTAGATTATACCAGTAAAGCAGTAAACCCCTCCAGATGAAAAATAACAATAAGGCTGTGCAACAAACATTAATTAAAGGTGACTTGGAAAAAGCATTGCATTTTTTCGTCTGCTTTTACAAAAATAACACAAAATCTCTTTATAATTGAAGCATTTGGGTATACCATGATGCATTACCTGCCCTGTGTTGTTGGAGGCACCTTTGTTGTTTGTAAGCTTTAGCTTTCCAAATGATATTTCTTGACGCATCCAGTGTGCTCCGGTATTTGGTGAGTCCGGGTGCATATAAACCCTATTTCCTAAAAAAAAAACAATACGCAGAAATAGAAAGAATTAAAACACGAAATATATTTTTATATACAACATAAATTCGTTTCCTCGGATTGTTTTAACTCTAAATGTTAAACGGTTAAATGTTTTACTGTAGTAAAGATGTATACAAACACAAACTAAAAGTTATACTATGGAGTTAACAATGTTAATTTAAATAAATGTAGGGACACATTAGTTAGTACCTGTTACATTTGTGTCTGCTTTTCCACACGGCACCCACTTGCCTCCTTGAAATCGCCAGTGATTTGGATCAGCAAGTATTACATCCACAAATATATTGTAGTGAGCGGTTGGATCAAGGCCAGAAATGTTGAAGCTTAAAAATGGGAACATTCGTCTGTGGAAAATGAAGGTAGACAGATTTATAAAAAAAAATAAAGAAATGCACAAAAATCAGGCGACATGCCCACCTTGTTTTGCCTTGATTGCGTTTGACTTTTTATGGGTGGGGTAATATTGATTCGATGCTAATTAATACACATCACATTTGAACTAAAAGCAGAAATGATGCAGGTGTAGAACAGGCAAGCCCGTATTCGTGCACTTACCGTCCTTGCTTTGTGATGATCATCTCCGTTTGGTGCCTGTGGAACTTCAGCCACAGGGCCCTGTTGCACAGATACACCTGCGCTTTCCCCGGAACCAGTCCTGCTTGCGCCGTGGAGAACTGGTAAAAAGCCCCTCCTTGGTAAGTGTGTCCATACTGTTGCGCGTAAGGGTAGCCCGCTGCCGGGTAGCCTTGAGGAGAAGTGTTGGTCAGAAGGCTGTTGTAAGCTCCGTTAGTTATGACCGGGTGATGGGCCATATAACGGCTGGGACTTCCAATAGAAAAAGCCGGGTGCGCTGGTCCATGCTGGGTCGGGTAAGGGAACATGGCACTGGGAGCTGCGGAGACTGACTGTGGCTGGGTAGATGGAGAAAAGATACACCTTTCTCCTGCAGATCCATCGAAATTATGACGGATGTCAGAGACTCCGTGAAGACCAGGAGAGAGTTTGCCCCTCTGGACGTCCCCCGATGCGTCCTTGGAGTCAGGGAAATTGTCTGCCTCTGACTGATTCGTCATCTCCCTAGAGTTTTTTTTCAGAGGTGAACTTCTCTCCAGGTTGTCACTTGCAGATATAATAGGATGGTCCTGCAACGAAAGCTCTGATCCATCGGAGCTCGAAAAGCCACTGCCCACATTCATAAATTTCTTGGAGAGATCACTCGCTGGCGAGATGCAATTCTCGACCTGCATAGCTCAAAGAGATGCAAGTATTTGCTCAACCTTTATCGCAAGCTTTTGCATCCGTCTTCCCTAATCTCACACTAAAACGCCTTGCTATGACTTGTGGCGAAGGCAGCAAATTAGCCATATGACACTATCCTGCAATCAGGAAGGATTTTCTTACCGTCACTCTCGCTTTGCTAATGAAACAAGCGCTGCCATTGGTTGACTCAAGGCTGTAATTTAATTAGACGGCTCTTAATTAGGACAATCTGAGGAGCGCTGTGATTGTATTTTAAGTGTGACAAGGGCCTATATTTGATTAAAATATATGGACTCCGACATGTTTCTGAATATGGAAAAAAAAAGATGAAAGTATGAGGGTTATAAAGATTGTCAGCTGCGTTATTTACCTATTTATCCGCTTTATTTACCTATTTATGCGCTATGAGTGCCAAAGTGTGTCTGTCGAAGGAACCAAGATGTATTATTAACACGCCAAAAATGACAGTCCATGACAGGCAGTGCATCTGATGCCTTAAAATGTTTGTGGTATAGCGTGAAATCATGGCGTCCCACTGAAGATGTGTTTATGAGTCCCAGTGCTGATAAATATTTGATGCCTTAAAGTTATAAACCAGTGGGCTGATAACAGTGCTGCTGTGGAAAATGCATGTCGCAGAAAGTAAAAGAAAATTAGTTTGAAGAATGTTGATATTGCTCGAGAAAATATTTTTAGAGAAGTTATTGCGCATGCTCATTAAGTCTGACTGCCATTATGAACAGAAATCTGTATTTTTCACAAAAGGATATTCAAATAAATGTCATATTTGATGTCACTACATGATGCAGATCTCTATAACTGCTCGTTTGGTATATGTTTAAGTGCATATGAAGTCAAATTGAAAAGATTATGTGAATCCACAAAAGAATACATCATTGTTTCCATCTGACCAAAACTACCTGAAGTCTTCACTGCAGTGTAACAAAGCTTTGTCAGGATGATGTTGACGATGTTGTCATAAGATAAGAGGAAATATTAGAATGGCTACAGTCCTGTAGCCATGAACACCTTCCTGCTTAACTTATACTAACACAGTAATTTCTAAGTTAACACAAACTGCTTTTAGTGCACTGCTTGGACACACAATGTTATGTTACTTCTTTTAAGTTGCACTGGATTTATACAGGTACATTACATTTACATTGGCTACTAATAAATAATAATGAAACTCAATTTATTCCTAATGAACTCTGTCAGGGAATTAATGAGCACATGGTTATTTTTCAATTCAATTGCATAATGTGTGTGTGTAAATAGGGGGGGGGGGTAGACAAAAAATAGAAACTCCTGACAATATAAAGTAGTGCTGAAAACATAATTGACCACCACCTCAAACATTGAACATTTCCACTTTATGAAATAACTTTTGGTTTAGCTCCGCTGCAGTGTCTTTAACCCACAGTTATCTGAACCATGAGAAGGTATGAAAGAACCAATCAAGGCCTGTTTCACTTGTGCATCCACAAGGTTGTATCTCTGAGGAATCTCTGAAGCTAACAAAAGGGGTCATTACATTAGAGATCTCTATGGTCCAGCTATCTCTTCCTGTGAAACATGCAAGCACAGGCTTGTCTGTGCCCACGCAAAAGAGGACACTCTCTGCTCTCCTCATTACAGGATATGGTTCACTTCCATCACTGATCTTTAATAAGCAAAATGGGCTTGCTTATTTTCCCCTGAAAAAAAACAATTGGTGAATCACCCGTGCAGCAGCTCGGTTTGTTTCCCCAGGTGCTTTGGTGCCTGTTTATCAGACTAAGTCCTTTCTTTCTATTGGCTCATCCAGCTAGTGGACATGACCAAAGAGGAGGGGGGCTGATTTGTTTTGCCCGGCCAGCCTTGTCCCTCCGGGAGATAGCATGGTGCAGATTAGGATCTCTTCCCCTTGCCTTGCTCAAACCCATCATTGACCAGATGAGCTAAATGGAATGGGTCCCTAAACATATGCATGCTCTTTCTACTTCATAATGGGCATAAGATTTCATTCTAAGAACTGCATTAATACATTTACAATTTGTCAAAGAAGTCAATTGCAACAAATCTATTTAAAAGATCTTCTTTAGAATAATCACTCAATAATCTGTGAAAATACAAATATATCTAATTGTAAAATATACTTCCTCCATAAAACCAGTTCAGGTTAACAATGTTCAGTTGAGCGTAAAACAACATGCTATTTTCTTCAAGCCGCTGTATCGCCATTTTTTATTGTTGTGCCAAAGGAATCTGCTTGCCACCTGGGTCTAATCTAATCAATGTGAATGACAAGGAGAGAAAAAGCCTGAAAGTGAGCACCGGCTTAGGGACTTTACCTAATGCCCAGCACTGTCACTTCAATGATATGATCACAGCACACACAATGACAACAAAATTATAGCCAGCAAGGATATGGGGACATAGTGTGCTACTCCAGTCAGGTGAAATTGCTTTTTCCGACTATGAAATGGCGTGTCTCTTGTCGGATGGGTAAACATTTCCTTGTCAGGCCAGTAATAAGGGATGAGGCACACTGGGCTGAACTAAGAGGATAGAGCCAAGGTTATTTGGGATTCATGACAGGTAGTGGCTTATATTACATCGGCACTAAAAATTTTATGGGAATGCATTTAAGATGGCCTTTAAGTTATTTATATGTTGTTTGCCAGACGTCACATTGCAATTTCCATCAATAAATCAAAATGAAGTATTTCTTCCTTTATTCAAGGGTCTTTGATTTAAAAAAATAAATAAATAGTAATTAAAAAAACAAGACAAACCCTGTATTTACCTTAAGTCTTTAATTAACTAGCATGACTAATCTGATCTAGTTAGGTGGGGCTTTGTACTTTGTTGACAAAACTATTCCCCCCTGTGGTTTCTTGCCATCAGTGATCTGCTCTGTCAGAGGGAATCAGGGTGCTCACTGACAAGAAAGACAGCTGGAGGCCTGTTAAGGGGCGGAGTGGACAGTTGTGGCTTTTAAACCCTTATTAGCCGTGCTCCCTGGACACACCAAGACACGCGTCTCGGCAGAAGTGCACTCCTACACCTGCTCATTATTGATGTCCAGACCCAACCGTGATTCTTTACCACAAACCTCACAGCAAATTACCCTCAGGACAGGTGATTGTGATGTTCAGTGGAAATACAAGTGACATGGAGTGTGTGCCAATACCATACCTGTGCCTGCACTCTAGAGATTATTCGCCCAAAACAAATATTTATACATGTGCTTCTTTATCTGGAGCAGAGAACAATGTAAGAAAACAGAGATTATGTCTTTATTATGGTAATATAATAATATATATGAGCAATTACTCTCTCTATTTCTGCACTATTTGCTCTCCAAATTACTTTCTTATTAGGTGAACAAAATCACACTGTTAGTTTGCAAAAATATAAATAAAGAGAATAAAAAGATTTTTTTTTAAGGTTTATTTAAAGTTAGAGTTTCACGATCTCAGTTCAATTAATTGCATTGTTTTTGTATTATTATCTAATATGTGATGCAAGGTCATAAACACAGCACTGTGTTAAAGATCATCAATATGCCATTTAATATTCTCGTGCCACTTTTATTTTTCTCTTGAATAAGTTAGAGGGTAAAGGAGATGTAATTTTTAGTAATTTGTGTATCTTCTGCAAAAACACATGGATAGTATGCTTCTATCGGATAATGCATGAGCTATCCATACTGCTAAATGGAGCCCTCCACCTTTAAAAAAGAATAGAATAAGGTTCATACCGGAATGTAAAAATTAATGCATAATTATTAATGTGTGAATTTTGTCTCATAACAATTGTAGCAAAGTAGCACCTGTTAAATATTGCAATCCTCTGGGCACTACACGCCCTTAGAGAGAGCAATGCCTACAACAGCCTTGTGCTCTTTGATGTGTATTATGTGGCTAAACAAATGGTGAGGATATAATGTCAGGAATCACAAAGTTAGTGGAAAGGCTAATGCCCCATACGAAAACTTCTTTTATCACCTGCTACTGACCCATTATCAACTGTTTGGTTTGTTGCTAGTCTCTTTAAATTTTAAAGAGCCTGTGTGACCCGGGGAGTGCAGTTGGGGTTTGTGACCATTTTGTTATTTCTGCTGCCATGCACTGTCAGACGTCTGCAAGTGAAGAACATGGCCACTGTCCCCAGTAAGCCCATGGCATGAAAAATTCAGACTAACTCTACTTTTTAAGCCATTTCTGATGAAAAGCACACCGAAATGAAACTGACTTATGCCAAATGAATATCATTGAATCGCTGTGATTGTAAGGCTGATGTTTGTAACTTTGAAATTATTTATAAAACATCAGTTCCATTTTAAGAGTAGCCATGCCATGAAGTGTGCACTTAGTCCTTTGAGGATCCTCTGAGGTTTCCTTGAGCACTATCAGCCTAAAGTTGAACAATAGAAAACAGATCCAATCCAGTAACTGAAGGAAGCTTTTGCCCTTTTTGATGCGAGCCTGCATTGCTTAGACAAGATGAAAATTAGTACTAATTATCCAGTCAAAGATGTGTCTGCCAGCGTACTGTTTAATCGATTACTATCTGGGTTGGCATGAATGTGTGAGCTAAAAACAACAACTCACAAACCTGTTATCTGATTAATCAACATAAAAAAGGTGTATACCTAAATCTCTTTAATTATATCTGCGATTAACTGGTAATTAACCTTCAACAAAAACATGTTTCAAATAAAAGATAAATGCTGCACATATTCCTCAAAAGCACACAAATTCTCAGTTAGAAGAGAAAATATTTTTGGGGGGGAGAGTCGGAGCAAACAGGCGACTGTCGTGTTACAAGAATAATCTTCATTAAAATCACAGGCAACAACACCAGGCCAACACGCAGCTCATTGGGAATGCAGTGTGAAAAGAGAGGCCCACAGATTATCACTCTACGTAACTCATGTTTAATTTATCCAGAAGCAATATTGTCAAGAGCCCTACCATTCCAAGGAACTAGAGGCTGATAAAAGCTGCTGTAAGACTTAGGGAAGTCCAAAAATAACACAGACTACGTGTAGAACGTTGCAAAAAAAAGGAGAGAACACACTTGAGAGTGAACGCATTAGAGACATCTTAGATATGTTTAGCACAGCTTCACAGCACTGTAATAAAGCTGCTTTAGGATTGTTAATATTTCAAAAGATGACTTCTGAATGGACCTGACGATAAAGTGTTCACACAACAACCAGACATGATACACCGCACTTAACCTTTGCTCTGATTTGGAACTATTCCACAAAAACCTGCACCTTCTCAACAGACTGTGCATCTTATAATCTTTAAATCTAGGCAATGCGAGCATATAAAACATACTACATTTGACTATAAGAAGTAACCTTAAACCAATTTCTATGGTGTGTTTTTTTTTCCTCCTCCTCCTCCTCCTCCTCCTCCTCCTCTTCCTCCTCCTCCTCCTCCTCTTCCTCCTCCTCCTCCCCATGGCTGAGTGAAATGGAATTGCCTCTCACATTCAAAGACAGCTCTAGGAAGGTGATAATAGAGCTACTCCCTGCTGTCTGCAGGCAGGAAATAGGAAAGTGGCATATGGGGCCAGGAACCAAATAGAGAGGAAATGTGACCAGGCAAGGGAAGGAACTAAAGGAAAGGTTAATGATCAGCTCTGAATTCTACAGGGAAGAGAACCATGTTCCAAGTTGAGAGGAAAAATAAATGTGACATGATTTATGTCTCCACCGCTCACATCTTGCTGTCACAAACAAACATGTGGAAACCAGTTTATTTTTCATGGCAGATTTTTACCAATGTTGTGATCCATTTTGCTTCTTCTTCTTTTCTTTTTTTTTGCAATATGAATGTTCAACCCATACTGCCGCACGAGTGCTTAACGACATCACATGTTTCAGGAAGGGTATGCAGAAAATAATACGTCACACAGTGCCACCATTTCACACTGATTAAAAATATGAGAAATAAAGACAGTACCGTGAAATCAAGAAAGAATACATCTCCACAGCCTCTCTAGGATGCTCCAACAAGTGTGAACTACTGGCTGGTGTCCTACTGTTGCCCTTACAGCAGCCCAACCATTCTCCAGCCTGCATCTTCTCCAAGAGCCTTCAGGAAGTGATCCACTTTTTAAATGACCGCTAAACTGGTACTAAATTAGACATTGGACACTGATTTGTGGATGAGAAAAGAGGATGGAGAATAAAGGAGAAGGTAAATCATAGAACGACTAAAACGTTTCCAGCAGATGTGAGTGAAAACATAAAACTGAGTGCTGTGAGTGCATTGCAGTGGGTGTTTTATCATTAGGGGTGATGTGTGCTGCATTAGCTGGGAGAGAAATTGCTTTCAAATTTTCACCCTGTTACCACACCTTGGTTCAAAGACTGCGTGCCCTTTCACCACAAAGCTGGATTCAAAGCCTTTAACCATCAGTCACATCTGCAGTAAAGGCATTTAAAGCAATTTGCACTCGGTTTGAGCTGAGATTCTGATAACATTCAATGTCATTTTTAATTATCTAAAGGAGTGGGTGACATCAAGGAAATATAAAGACGAAAACTAACTGAAGCTGAGAATGAACTTTTATGCATAGGGTGGAATATGTCGTTCTAAAAATACACAATCACATGGAAAATATAAACACATAAACATCCAAATCAACGAATATGCAACAGAGATATAAATCTTGACATGTACAAAACACCGTCTGAACACTGGATTCAAATGTGTTGCTGGGACAGACTGTTGTAGCAACAGCTGGACATTAGAGACAAAGCAACATCACACAGGCCGGCTTTTTCCAGATCTGACAGCTAGATCATTTGAAGCTGACAAGATAACACTTAAATGCAAAGGTGACATGACAGTGTCTTCAGAGCCAGATGGATCGATACTCCGCTTGGCTCATCAGGATCTGAGCAGTGGTTCAGCAGCCATGTTTTTTTTTTTACGCTTCCGTACTGAAAATAGGCTAACACTGACTGGCACAATGTCTGGTACGTTATCAATGAGCAGATTTTTTTTCTTATGTTGCAACTGAAATATTGATACATTCAATTTAACAAAACAGCACAGGAGTCCAGAGAAGACTCAGAACCTTTGCATATTTAAAAAAAAAAAAAAAAAAAAAGTATCAATAGCTCTATTGTGTCAATTAAAAGTGTCAAATAAAACATTTTGAGCATATCTATCGCCTCCACACGGCTCTCAACATGGCGAGAGCCGAGCCGGTGCCTCGCAGCTAATGTTGTGAACAACGCTAACGGGGCAAACAACAACAACAGTGCTGACAAACCCTGTAGTGTTTACCTGAGGGTGGAACCGGACGGTGGCCGCTATGCTTCCACGACACCGCTGTCGGTCAGGATTGCATAATCAGGCGTAACCGCCTATCTGAGCGCAGTGCAGTGCGACACCAATTGAGCTCGTCAGTGGGGCACGCTCACATGCACCAACATGCACGAGAAAGCATGCGCGGCCAGCCCGGCTATGTAAACAAAGCACAAGGAAACTCAGATTACAACACACACACAGATGAAGAGAGACAGTGTACTCAGGCTGTATGAGGGGAAAGGGCCAAAGAAATTTAAAGTGCTCCCGGTGCACAGGGTGGGGCACCGACACGCAGAAAGTAAAGGCACTTTACCATGTTTCTCTTTAAATTACAAATGGTCGTTTGCTGCTATATTACGACACTGAATATCATATAGAGAAACAGTAAGTGACAGTTTGAGCTCTAGAAATGTTCTGCATGGTGTAATGGGAGTACCACCTGGCACAGCCGTAAAATGATATCCATTCAAGACATCAAGGTGACTGAAAAGCTTGGCACAAGAAGGTTTGATCAAATTCTAAACTAACTGGTGGCAATAATTATGAGACTAAAATGATCAATGACCTGTCAGCTTGTAGTCGCAGTCAAAAGGCGCTCGAAGAAGCCCACTTTTCCAAAACGTCCCCCTAGTGAGACGGCCAAGAAGTCCCGTAGATCAGTTAGAAAAACTCGGCAAATTGCCTTGATGACCCGTCCAGGCTGCACCGACTGGCACTATCTCTATTCCCCCCCTCCCACCCCCCACCCGCATCTACGTCTATACACTTAAATAAAAAATCCAATTGTGTCTTTCAAATATTCAACAGTCCCTTTTCCCTGGGAGAGGTAAGGAGTATTGTTGAATAATGCAGCCAGACAGGGATCTCCCAGAGCTGGTCTCTACAGGCATCACTGAGTAGGTCTGATCCCACTTGAGTAGCATCTATCATGGTGACATCATCATTCACACAAGGAGATATGATAAGACAGTAGTACACTAGTCTACTACTTGAGCCAACTCTAAAACAGGCAGTGGTGTTACTCATTTAAACCAATCTACTGGCCATCTGTTGATGCTAAAATCATGGTCTGACTGCCATTTCTAAATGAAACACCATCAGTATGCCTTTATTGCCTTCTTCTGAGCGCTACCATGTTTTCGTGAGAGAAAAAAAGGTAGCCTGTGAGACACTCGCATATTTTCTTTTACCTTGTGTGATTCTGGTGGGTGTGTAAATGTAAAAAAAAAAAAGAAGAAAAAAGGGACGAGCAGCTAAGGAAGAAGAAAACAACGTCTTCATGCTGCAGCAGCAGCAGCAGCAGGTCTCTACCTCACAGATTAGGGCACTGGGAGCACTTTGCAGGTTGTTGTCACAGGTATGACAAGGGAGAATTGAGCTTGCTGTCCCCAGGTTACTAAAGGTGTGAACAAAATATGCAGCCAATTTGTTTTGTGCAGAATTAGATGGGACAAAAAAAAAACATCACTGGAGCAGGAACATGCTTTGGTTTATCTACCTGTCTCCCACTTGCGTTCCTGTTTACTATATGTGTGCTTCTCCTGTATCAGTGCTTTAACTTTCTTTGACTAATTATAATGTGCTCGGAAGTCTACGTGAACACGTATGTTCTGGTTCAAATGGTGATTTTAACTGGGTCGTGAGTGACATCAAATCAACAACTAAACACCAGACACAGCATCAAAAAGAAAGCCATCCAATCCACAAAGCTCAATCGAATCACAAGGACAAAGAGAAAGTGTGAGCGTTGGCACGGGAAGGACTGATCTTGGGGGAATTGGCAAGACCATCAGCAAGCAAGTGTATTACATATGGCGTGCCATTTTCACAGCTTCCACAAAGAGAACACAAAAAGTGTTATATCTCACTATCTAAGACTAATAAACAACAACCCAGAGACGCCGAATCTGTTTAATAATGTAACAAAGACTTGAGGTAAATGGAGCTTGTGGAAGACTTTTCAGCTCAAATCTGAGTTGAGAGTACAGCGAGATGGTAAGCCGTGTACTGAGCTGAGCAAAGACGGTAAACGAAGCTGTCCTCCCACTAATTCTATGAGGTGTCAGTCAGGAAACTGGTCTGCCAGGATGACTTTCAGCTTTAATCAAGCCAGATGGTTTCTTAACACTGAATAAATGAATTGATTTGTATGTAGCGTCTCTTACAAGGGCTCATGTTCGTCTACTCGTGACACAAAGGTGGTCAGCGTGAGGATACAAGCACTACGATCTGCCAACCTTGAGGAGGGATATTATGAATCTCTTCAGTCCTACTGACATGAATATAACTCACATCTTTGCAGTATCTTCTACGTTGACAAAGTGTTAGGACAAGGCCTCTGTCGTCACAACGATACACAGCTCACACCTCAAGTGTTAACTTCTTCTGGGAAATTCACTACACTTTATTACTATCATTAGATGGATCACCGCACTTTCCCTATGGTGTGAACTGCTATCAATTATGCAGCCATATTTCACTTATTTTATATTCTTAAAGTACCTGCTAATGAATTGTGAAACTACTGTGTTATGGTGTGATTGTACCGGGCAATAACCAGCTACTGTACACTGAAACACTTTTTTTCAATTAGATATGGGTGCCGGTTTTTCAGTCATTAAGCACATTTGGTGTAAGAAGGTCCACCTTACACTTAGCCAAAGGTGTTTCTGCAGTTGCTGTTAGCCAGCAGCATCTCAGCCCCAATGCAAAGCTGCATGTAAGAGGACTCTGAGGACAACACACAAGTACCCACTGTGATTTTCACTGGGGATTTTGATATTCACACCTGTACTAGGTGTTGTTTGGGAGTCTGATAAGCATGTGTGAAACCAGAGGGGTGACTAGAATGAGGAAGCTTATTTGAGGGGGACAGATCTTTCTAGATATATCTATTGAGGACAGCACTGTTGTTTTGTATTTTCATGTCTAACAATAAGAAGGGACAAAGCCAATTAAATACGGTGTATCTTAGATACCAGCCATGTGTCTAATTGAAGCTGCACATGGCCATATGGACATGTGCGAAAAATAGAATGTCCAATAACTACATAAGGATTCAATATTTCCAGCAACATCATTGCCAGTCAGTGACTGCACAGCTCGTGAAGGGGAGATTTACCGTAAAGCCATTGCAACAATTCATGCAAAATTGAGGGAAATTTCACCAAGCAGTGTATAAGACAAAAATCATTTTCAGCGTATAAGAAATCGCAGACCTAATCATTACAGGATCAGAGGCTGAAAAACAAAGTGCATGAGACTTGCTCCTCCTCTCTCCACATTGGTGATGTTCAGAGGCAGCCTGTTATTGGAGGTGTTAATTGGCAAATTCAGTACAAGTCAAGAGCATGTTCCCTGTCGTCCTCGCCCAGCAAGGCTAGGTCATTAAACCAAGATTGGATTATTTCATGCTGCCTTAAACCTTGAATTGCAAGTTGCCATTCCGCAAACATCGTCAGGCTCCATCCCACCCCTGTGTGTCGAGAGGAAAAAACAACATACACTGATTTACCAGCGACAATAAGATAACAGGAGGATGACATCTTGAGAGCTAAACTTGTAGTTGTACAGTTATTTCAAGTTGGCAGCCAAGTGTCATCAAAAAGTTCAGAAGTTTACAAATGTCCAACACCCCCATCCTCCACAAATAAACATGGACAATAATTGTTTACTGTGGCAGCTGAACCACTTGATTTTCAGAACAATGTCATCGTCAGACTCCTCTGATCAGTGCTTTTGTGGGGTTTTTTTGCGTATTGAAAGAGCCTGAAGCGTGAGCCTCCTCTGGGGTTCTGGGTGCGATCTCACCACTGCCTCTGTCATCACTTGCTGTGACTGCCAAATCTCTGCTCCAGAAATCAGGGCTCTCAGACCAGCACTGAAACAATCACAATGGAGATGAGAGGCTGCTTTGAGACTTTGCAGCGATGGCTTCAACACATTTAATCGAACACAGTCGGCTCCACCACTGCTGCGCAGAGAGCACGAGGAGCCCAACGCATGGCAAGACAACTGTGAGGTGATACTCTCAGCTCGCAACGCCATGAGAGTTGGCAGTCTCTCATGCCAACGGTGACCAGTGCACAGACAGTTGAATATGCTTCTCGCCAAAGTTGTTAATTATTGTAATGAGATTGATGTGAAGAGGGCATTGTAGTCAGGTGACCTTAATCCACTTGATATCTCTCTGTTTTGTTTTATGATTTGATTAAACCCTTTAACAATCTCTTTTTTCTCCCCCACTCGTGTTACATCTTTTGGCAATGGCACAATCTGAAAACCATTGTTTAAATATTTAGATAACAATGACTTTGTGGAATGGTGCCTCATCAGTCTATTGTCTACTGCTATTATAATATATATATACTATATTAAATACAGTATAACAACTGTCAATATGTGTAAAAAGCAAAACAGGAATAAGCACTGGTGAACGCTACTATTAAAAATAAAACAAGACTAATACATGATTTTAGATTGTGGTTTTTACCATTTTACAGAATGAGTGTAGATTTCCAATGCAGAAATACACAGCTGCGGCATCACCCAGCTTTAAGCAGCGCTTTTACTCACTCTGAACCCAGCTGATTATAACTAACAATGCTGGCAACACCCTAAGAGATGTGCTGCATGTAAGCAAACTAGCTTTTTTTTAATTTGCATATTGTATTTCATGAAATATTGTGATCTGACATTCTACTTAGTCATACCTTAAACTTTTAGACTTTTGCTCATATATCCGGTGCGCATTGAGACATACTAAACATTTTTCTGGCACACTAAAGAGTATAGTAGTGTGGGTATTGGAACGCACAGTATGTATTTTTATAATATATATATGAACAAAAAATGTAAAGCCCTAAAAAGGTGTTCTTTTTTCCCCCCTGTTTATATTCCTTTTATTATGCTTTCTGCTTACTTTCCTCTTTCATTATCTTTAAATGTTCATATTATTCGTTACACCATGACCTATTACTTCCCTTAATCCACTTATAAATACTCCAGTACCAGTACCTCATCTTTCAAGTACATGCTGATACCGCAGGCCACACAGATTATTCTCTGCATAGGATAACTTACAAGCTCAAATAATTGCCGACAGCTTTACTGTGCTGTTTCGTCCCTCTCCTCACTGCTTTAAAAGGACTGTGATCCCCTGAAGCCTGTGACTTCCCTGTCTCCCCAAACTCTTTACAGCATTGACTGGTGGTGCAGAAGCACTACTGATTAGCATGCAGTAATGATGGTGAGCTGGGCTCCATTGTTCTAACACCTCCCCTCTCCTCCGCACCAATCTGTCACCATTCACAGGGCTAGAGCTGCCTCAAATGCTTCTCTCCACAAATGAGATGGATAATTAGTTGCCCCTCACGAATGCTGCACTCTTCTCACCCCTGATTGCTTTCACCTTCTTGCTCCTGGCAATTTCGACACCTTGTAATCAGCCTGCTACTTCTCCGTCTCAATCCATATCCTTCTCTTTTTTCTTTTTTTTTTTTATCCTCCTTCATTTTTTTGTTACAGCTCTTAAATCTATTTCAATCCTACTGCCACTGGTAGCAAATATCATAAGGAACAAAATTGCACAAATATATCATATTTTACTGGAAATTATGGTAGTAATAATGCATTAGAGCTTAAGTGGACTGTACACAAGTGTGTAAATATACAGTGTACGGAAATACACATACACACACAAAAAAAAATCCTAGCTGTCAGTACGAGTTTCCTCTTCCAAATAACAACGAATGACAACATAATTATGAGCAAGCAGCTGTTCATGATCCCAGAGAGAAAAGCATGCAGGCTGCACAATGTTCGACTCTTTGCAGATTAACCAGAGAGGATCATTAGGGATATGTATTTGCCAAAAAAAAAGAATAAATGTGTTGTGTTTTAGCAGTGCTCCTTTATTTTAGTTGGTAGCATTACTATCACTGCATCCTGTTTGATTCATTTATGAAACACATTGAAATGGGCCATGCAAAATCAGTTACGGTTGATACAAATCTATCCGTCTATTAAGCAGTATTTGATTTTGGAAAGTGGTATAAAGTTATAATACCAAACACTTGTAAAGAGAGAAGAAATCTTCACACCAGCTGATCTACCCAGCGCAAGTGTTACCAGCCCATATCTGCAGGGCTACGAGGTCCTCTCTGCACAACGCTGTTCCAACACACAGTGTCCCTGTTTTTTCAAACATCGTCACTCTGAATGGTGAAAATGACTGCAATTGTTTGCAAAGGTGTGAATAAATACTGCGGAAGTCAAATGCTGAAAAGACTCCGGTTTAGGTTGTGTACATACTGTAAAATACGTCAGTGATTGAAACACCATCTGTTCCATTCCCAAATTACAATTACCTGCATTTCACTGTTCAGTCTCTTTAACATTTTGCGAAATTGCCATATTTTTTTCAGAACTATTAATTAATTAATTTATCAATATTAGCCTGTGATGACATTTGAAACTGATACACCTGGAATGTCTCATTAAATACTTTGTGGAGCATTATTGGAGAAAA
>NC_046986.1:11770230-11790105 GCF_009769545.1 Cyclopterus lumpus
ATATGAAAATATACACACTCATTATATATATATATATATATATATATATATATATATACACACGCAACTATATATGCAACTGTATAATGCACAGAGAGAACAATATATTTTCATCACACTTTATATTTATTATTGTAATGAATAATTAGTATCCATTATTAACTATACAGCTAGTATCCAGGGCCCACATTATGCATTTGTCAGTGGAATTTTTTAAACAGCGGTGGCTATAAATCAAAAGAACAACAAGGCATTCGAGCACAGTCCTAGTTAAGGTGTTATGTAATTATCTCAATGAGCAATTCAAAAGCAAGTTCACTCATAAATTGAGTTTAAATGGAGCACATTGTGTTTTAAGTAATTGAATTAAGAAAACAAGTGGATTTAGGTTCAGGTATTAATACTTGGTAAATATTAATATTACCGTTTGATGCATCGGTTCCTCCGTGGAACCTTTTTAGGTGATCTTTTTGTCTCCTGGTAAGAGAGCGAATCTGCCGGAATTTCCCTTGAATTGCTTCAAATGCATTCAGCATATCCTGACTGATAAACAAATAAATAAAGAGTAAATGAATAAAAAAATCCATTCTTTAACTGTAATGTCCATGATTTTTATAAATATATAAATAAATAAAAGTCTGAAGAGCCATACTAGTCAACGCTGCTGTTGACTGGCATATTAGAAGCAACAGTGCCCGTATTCTCCTGTAAAAAGACACATTACATTTATAATGATCATTAGCAACAATTATCCAAGGGCATATTGTTAATGTATCTACAATTTGATTTACACATCACACATTGGCAGTTACTAGTGGAACATTTTTCCTGGCCCATTAAATAATGAACAATAAAGCTCAAACTGCTTAACTGTGCAAGCGATATTATCCTCTAGCACCATCTGGTGAAGTAAACGTGGATACACCTTGTGTGGAGTCAAATGAAGGGGGAGGGGGGGGGGGGGGTACTATTCCTGCAGCAATGTAATCTCGGTTACATTGCTGGATTGATTGAACCTTTGGATTGATTAACTGAGTTAATGAACTTTGTAAACAATAGTTACAAACTGATTTTTTTCTTTTTTGAAAGAAAATAAATAATGACTATAATAATTTAAAGGATGATGCTGAGACCTTACAGACACTAAACGTACACTGCTCAAATGTTATCAGACAGTATGAATCAAACATGGATCAACATATGTTATAGTTACTGCTATATTGATTTCCCATTGATATGTGTTCTCACAACATCTGTGTTGATGCAAGTGCAACAACATCCAGCAGAAGTACAAGTAACGTTTGTATGCAAGAGGAAGCTGGAGGTATGCTCATGTGTTTTTTCAAATGTGATTTACCGTCATCATATTGCCGGTTTCCCATAGTGTAGACAGAAAGAAGAAGAAGAAGAAGAAGAAGAAGAAGAAGAAGAAGAAGAAGAAGAAGAAGAAGAAGAAGAAGAGCACACTGTAGCGCACATACCGGGTACTGTATTTTCTTATAAGCGCTGGCCCCATCAAGTAGATGGTTACAAGGCTCACATTTCATCTCGCCTAAGAAACCAAAACAGTTCAAATTAACAGTTTGAACAGGAGGCCGTGCTAGATGAAAACAGATTCCGTTAAATGTATTACAATCCAATATCAATGCCCAGAAAGCAATGTAATAGAAGTGTAAATTATCTATCACCTCGTCTCACTAACCTGATGGTTGCCTTGTTGCTGATAACTTAGCTTCAAGTTTTGAAATCAACTGCTGCTGGTCCTCTATCTGCTTTTGAAGTTGTTGAGTGTATCGCTCATAATATTCACTCTGTAAAAATGAGGTTTCTGTTATTTTTAGCACAAATATCCGCAATCTGGTCTATGCCAATGCGTCTGTGTGTCACATTTTAATATACATATATAAATAATAATCATGTTTTCAACAAACAAAAAAAAGATTTCTTGCGATCAGACTGTTATCAAAAATAACATGAGTAAACACACTTAGCAAGCTGCTCTGTGACTTAATATTGGTTGCTATATTGGTAAAGTTTGGCGCATTTCACACAAAGTCTGACAAAGTCTTTCTCCACATGTCGTTACCATTTGTTGCAGCTCCTTTTTAGCATTGTCCTTTTCAATGGAGACCTGGCGATAAGCTTCAAAAGCTTTATTGAGCTGGTCTCCGATGTTCCTTTCCATGCCGTGTGCTCCACAATCATCCCTGACACAGCAGACATGAGCCCTATAAGTGAAATCACAATGTTAGTGTTTTAGAACATAACATTGCTTGTTTTATAATGTTTCTACACACAGACAACTTGTCTTCACACACTGAAAAAATAGTAATACAAATAACTTAATAACTCCTTAAAGTGATGTCATATTATTTGGTTGATGCATGTAAAACACTGATGCAATGAGAAAACTGAGTACACATATTTCTCAACCTCATTACCAAAGATTATTGACAGTTCCGGTGGAATATCATTTTAAGTGCAAAAGCAAAATTGCATTCAACAATCAATGCCTTGTTCTAGTTCTGTAAGAAATGATGACGTTGATGGGCAAGTTAGCCATTGAAAATGAATTAACTTGATATTGCATTGCTTGCATAACTCGACCACTGACCTAAATAAGCCCTACATGTTTGTCTGTTCTTGTCCAGTTTCAGCAGCACAGACTTTCAAACAACTTTGTGACAATTGCAGCAGCAAACTTACTCTTGTTAACATGGACATGTTGAGATGATACAAAACAAGAAAGAGGATGATGTCAGTCTCTCCCAGAGCTGCTCATCAATTATTGATCAATCTTCAATCTTCAACACTGTCTCTCACACACACACACACACACACACACACACACACACACACACACACACACACACACACACACACACACACACACACACACACACACACACACACACACACACACACACACACACACACACACACACACACACACACACACACACACACACACACACACACACACACACACACACACACAACGGTGGAACCACAGTAAGTACGCTGCATCAACCCTGACTACCGAGGGAAGCTCTGTAAAGTGTCATTCAAAGCCTCATCCACACAGTTCCGTATTCCTTTAACCGTATCTGACCGGTTAGCCCTAACTCATTCAACCGGTGGCGGATGAAGCGACCGAGCAACCACTCCGCGGATCGGTTGTCCCCGTCGCCAGTGAGTGAGCGTCCTCTTACCTTCATTCGAGTAACTGTTAAAAGTCCAATTTATGGTTTGACACCACCGCAGCTTCGTCGCCTATTAATCTTCACATTCAAAGTTACGAAGCGCCAGAGAGGATATGGCAATGTATGTTTTACATAGCCCAGTTGAGTTGGGAACTTCCCTCGGGGAATCCCCTTGCTCTGTAGACTTCCGCCTTTACTCGACCCCGGCCAATCAGCGCCGAGCTCAGAGGAGGGCTGGGTGGGTAGGTGGTTGAGGGTTCTTCCAGCCTACGAGTCTGCAGCCGACTGTTGTGCATGTGAAAACTGTCCTCAACCCAGAGTTACACTGTGCTCGTTTTACTTTTCAATGTTCTGTCTAACATTATTGAACGTTCTGTCGAAAGTATTGAGCCTGCCTCGTTGTGAATAAAGCTGGGACAAGCAAGGCCAGATTAACCTGTTGGGATGTCATACATAAGAGGCACATTAACTGTATAGGGCCTCTAGACTTTTTGGTTGTATTTAATAACATTGATGATGTCTGCATTCCACTTAGGGGAGCCCATGGTATTGTGCATGCTAGTTTACCGGCACTTATTAGAACTAAGCCATGTTATGTTAAATTAAATGATATTATCAATTCCCCTGCCCCGAGAAAGGTCTATTGTGATCATTTTAATAAACACCTCCCTATTTAGGAATATGTAGCCTGCCATGTGAGCACAAAATAAGCTAATAAAGCCAGACCACTTTTGTTGACATTACAACTTTGTAGTTTAAAATTCCTTAACAAATGTGCAATTAATTAAATTAGCAAAAAATAATTGACATGCAGTGAGTTTGAGACTTTGGCAGTCGGTGAAGTTGCCTGCTTAGACAAATTGATAACACTCAATTAAAGTATATTTGTGCTTTGCTTAGAACATATAATACCGGAAGACAAAATATTAAAGTAACACATAGCAATGTAAAAACAGATAATATATAAACTGGATTACAAACCGGGCATGTTGGGCAACTGCCACATGGACACGAGACCTCCAGAGACCTCAGAAGGCCCCGGTTCACTGCTGTGTGTCAGTTGATTTTTGGTAATTAGATTTCTTAATTTATTTGGAAACCACTAAAGTACAATATCAACTGTGTCCTGTAATCTTGGCCCTATCTTGTGCTCACATGGTCGAATGCCCTAAATAAAGATATGTTTCATTCTTACCCTTAAGATAGGCTCACATGGTCGATTGCCCCAAATAAAGATATGTTTCATTCTTACCCTTAAGATAAGCTTAGTATAAACACACAGCCAACAGTGTGTACACAGTTTATATACAGGTGAGAACTATCACCACTGGAGGTCAGGAAAAACAAATTACTTTTCAATCAGTTGCAAATGAGACTGATCACGAATGAGGGGACATGCCTCACTCTCATGCAAAGGCAGGATGAATAATACTTTCTCCTACACACTGTATGTAAAGACTTAACAGTTTTCCCATAATGTGAAAGCCGTCCAGGCAAGATTTGATCATCTGTTCTGCTTTATTCCTCAAAAATCTGCACATTACCATGTAGAGGTGAGCTCTAGTGGTGCCCTCTGGTGATACTGGTGGAAGAAAAAGGTGAATTGTGGCCACAGGTCCACATGGGATCAGATTCTTAGTAATGTGATATAATTGCTTCATTATGTTCCTTCAGATCCACCTCTAAAAACCAGTTCAGAGCCAATCCTATAACATCCCTTATGAGGATGTAATGATGATGACATCATATTTACTTGTTTTGGGCAATTGGGCTACAGCCAGTGGTTAGATCACATTAATGTATGGTTGTGTGTGCACTTCTTTGTCATTTGGCACTAATAGACCATAGGTCAGTTTGACAATTGACGCGACAACGGTTCTTTTCCAATGTTGATGTTTGGACAAAGAACATTCATACATGAATACTTCAGGGGCTTAATTTACCCAAATAGTCTATGTATCCCTAATCTGGGACTGTTTTTATTTTAGTACATTAGTTTCACGTCTACTAAAACCCAACACCCTAAATCAAGTATGAATGTCTCACTGCTTTCTTAATGAATACCTTGGGCGTGTATAGTTTTCTTTTCAGCATGAACCTGCAAAGTGATGTCATACTCTGTCCTGGTGACACACTGTGAATCCCCTCCCTGTTTCAACACAACTATTGCTTTTACACATCATCAAGCCTCCATTGTTTTAGGTTGAACTATCTCTGCGTATGATTTAGGGTTATAATTCGGACTACATGCTACATTGAGAACTCTCTCCTCAGCAAACTGCAATTCAAGACATAGTAGCAGGACAACAAGATAACCAGTAGATGGCAGCTGAGAGGGATTTATTAAGACGCAGTATCTTTTTTGACTTGATTTTTAAGTTAGTGAGGATTTTCAGAGCATAGAGGTACAGTATGTACAACCCACTGAATCAATACTAAGTGAAACAGGGCATTTGTTTATTGTAGTCTATTGCAATTGATCATTTGGAGTGTGATGTTGATAGCAGTGTAAATTGAAAAAGCAGACTCCACTCGTGCAAATGCCGTTGCAGTTTCCATGTAATATTTTCCAAATGTACGTATGTTGCAGTAAACAAGCTCTTTTTTAAAAATAATACCATAATACACTGGGACTGAATGCTTACACCATTTAACATCAGGTGATGTGACAAAGTCTCAAGTCAATTTTGTCATAATTTACTGCAGATAACAACATGTTATCATAAGTAACATTTCCAAACTTGGCTCGCCTTGCTTCAACTTACATTCCCACATAATTGTCTGTTACCTCCCCATGAGGCACAGATGTTGGAATTTCTTATTAGCCTTAAATCATATGTGTGTGCTTAGAAAGACACAATGTTCCGCCGTATATATTTTGCAATCAGCTGGCATGAATGGCTTTGTTTCCTTTTTAAATTTCAAAGTTTTCTCAGTAACTGCTTTAATCCAGAACTAGCAGTAAAAGTGGGTGAACATTTCTTGTCTCCATCATGAGTTATGAGTTAGTGCAGACCTTCATGTAGCCCTTCCAGCACAGTGGGACTTTAGCGGCCCGGCTCCTCCTGGGACCGTTTTCTGGAGTCTTGCCACAGAGGTTGTCGTCTTGACCCTCACTGACATTCCAACATCAACCTCTGCTCCTACTGATAATGACTTACACTCCCAGAGTGCCACCAACAACCTGAATTTATATATAAAATAACAGGAATTTATTAAACAGCATGTCATCTTAAAGGTGTCACATATTTTTCATGGCTGCTGAATTTATGGCAATCTGACGTGACTATTGTCTTGTGGTTCTGGTAAAGAACAATGCAATCTTAGACCACACAGTCATTCACCTCAAGGACCATTTTCTCTATACATTGTATTACCCGGCTGACTACTCAGAATGTCAATATGTTACCCAAAGAAAACAATAAAATGAGGAATATTGTTGCAATATACTCTTTATCAACTTTACCTGTCATGCCTGGGTGAAAGTAAACACTGAAGATGGGAACATTGCAAACATGATGAGACAGATTTATGTAGCAGTATTCTCTGTGTGATCTCTCTCTCTCTCTCTCTCTCTCTCTCTCTCTCTCTCTCTCTCTCTCTCTCTCTCTCTCTCTCTCTCTCTCTCTCTCTCTCTCTCTCTCTCTCTCTCTCTCTCTCTCTCTCTCTCTCTCTCTCTCTCTCTTTACCAAAGTACTGAATGTACTTACTTCACTCTCATACATCATAATTGTCTCCACAAAGCTCCACCAAGGATTACTCAGCTACAACAGTCTCAACGGCTAAAAGTATATTCATATTATGTTACTTCCTCCATTGCAATACCACAGTGGTTTTAACATTATATAATAACCCATAGTGTTGAAAAGAAGATGATGAATATACACTGCTTGAATTCATTATAAACAGTGCAGCCTTCAGACGGGTAATCAACCTCTGTAAATGCAGCCACTTAAAACACTTATGAGCCCAATGTCCACAATAAAGTGAGCGGAGAGATGTTTTTCTGATGAGTCTCCCAAAGCAATTTTGTCAATACCCTGACCTCACCACTTACAAGAGGACAAGAGTGTTGCAGAGAGGCCGCATACATTTTTTGCAGAAATGATCTCTGGGGGCAACCCTAGAGAAGGCATATAAAAGTGTGTGTGTGTGTGTGTGTGTGTGTGTGTGTGTGTGTGTAAGGGGGTTTGTCCATTTTAGGACATTAGTGTATGTGCTTTATTGAATGGTCTGTTTCCTTAATATCCACATGTAGCATGAGTGGATTGTTTGTATGCTCAATATTAACTGATGTGATCATCTAATGTTGTATTCCCCAGGCATGCAGTCCCATTGTCCTTTGTGATGTGTCACTGGTGAAAGGGATACTAGGCTTATAAGGGGGCCTGTTCTAGATACACATCACACTGGAACCTGCCTGGAGCTCAGCAGTAAATCTTGAACCAAGGGTCCATCCATGTTTCCTCCGTGTCTAGCAAAATAAACAATCTGCTGTGGGTCTGCAGAAACGTGGGATCAGACAGAGGGCAGAGCTGAGGACTGTGGCATGCCGGGTGCAGGAGAGGGAGAGGAGGAATGCAGGGGGGGGAACACATAGATCAGATTTCAGGAGCCCAGAGAGAGGTGGAGGAGAATGAAGAGAACCGTTGCTGTCAAGAGACCAAGAAACTACAAATTAAAAAAAATGAAATGTCTTTTTGCACATTTTCTTCAGAAAATGTTTGTATAGTGGTTTTATTCATCCAAATCGTTGTGCCAAAACAATCTATCTCACCATGAAGAGGTGCAATTAGTGTTTCTTCTGGAATACGTGAAAGTATGTGTGTCACAGTGGTTTCCATCAGAGGCTAAAGCTACACACAATATTATTTGGGTCGAGGCTCTGGCCCCAGGGCCTTCCTGCTTTTAACAGCACAGTGTGGGAATGAGTATGTTGAGAATTTGTAAGAAGATAGTTTTATTTAAATATTTTTTTATGGGATATTATATGAACGTGAGTTGTACTTGACTCTCATCCGCTCTTGTGGGCTAATGTTTTTTTTAATTTGTCAAATTCCAGAGAGAAGCAAAACATGATTATTTTGTAATAAAGCACCATCCGACCTCCACAGCAATCTAAATAAGATGGTGCTGCAAAAAGTCTGCAAGAAGACTTGTATTGAATTTCCTGGCTGATAGCGAGAGGAAGTTCTCTCCCTGTTCCTGTTTCATAAGAGCTAAACCACAAACCTCTCATTGAACAAAATGTTGTTTACAATGCAGTATATGCAAATTAAGGCGTGTCACCATACTGAAACATCAATAGCTCTTTAATCTTCCTTATAAGGGTTGATTAATCACATATCTTGTTACTGGATCAGTACAATACAATAAATACGTTTTATATTCCCTCTATCGATAGATTTAAAAGTATTACTTTAAGCCCAAACCCTTCACTTTTGATCAACTCTAAATATATTTTAAGTTATTTCACTGTGAGCAATGTTAATGTCCCAAAAGCCCCCAAAGTGAGCCAGCAATATATTATGGGTTTCCCTCAAACGTGTGCATTGATTTCTAATTTGTCAGTATAAGATAAGGCATTTTGCGCCTCTAAAATCAATAGTCAGCGTTGTGTGTGTTTCTCACAGTGGGTGAGATATGTGAGACAGCAGACCCACTGAATGCTTTTATTTATGTCTTTATGGCTGACTGTAGATCTCTTCTCTGCTGCACAAACACAGTTGATTTGCTCTTCAGAATATGACTGAGCACAAGTTGGCATCTGTTTATTTTGCAAATGCTCTCAAATTGTTTCTGATCTGAGAATATATACCAACTACTACAGTTATGTAGGAAATCTAGGGTAAAATAGTACAAAATGTCAGACGGAACAAAACGGAAGAAGTGAAAGGGCATATTAGGATAAGAAGAAAGTCCCTAGCCGACCTCACATAAACAGCCCTCTAGTGCTCTTTAATACTCAAGCTCATGAAAGTTTTATCAGCAGGAGACTTAAGGCTTCTCATAGATGGTTTCTACCAGCAACAGGAAACAGAGAGCATGCATTCACACTATCCTACATTGAAATGGAAATTATATTTTTGGAGCATTAGTGCATCCTCAAACTCCCTTCCTGTTCAGTGAATAGACTTTATAGAATGGGGCCATTCATTCATGGTGGTTATTGTAATTACAAGGGATGGGAGGATGTATCTGATGATTACTCAACAGCGTACCAGATGACTAAACAACGTGTCATTGTATAAAAAGTTCAAATCAAAAAAGGCTTTTCTGCCAGTTTTTTGCGGATTTTGCAGGGTTTTATTTTAAAACAGAAGTTGTCTCAAAATAAGTCCTATATAGTGATTGTTTCCTATTCTATATTTCCACTAATCATCACTATATTAGTTTGTGTATGTATCTTATTAATGAGTTTAACTGCACATTCTAGGCATAGCAATAGCAAATTATGGACTGTGCTGATTGTATTGTTCTCTCTAAAGCCTATATCAAAATAAATTTAGAAAACATAGATACAGATTCTTTAGTGCTAACGCTTAGCAAAGTCGGGATAATTTGGTAATATTTTGGCAAAACTTTATTGCAGGCTGCCTCCGCCAAAGTACATTTGTGTCAAGTTGAATGCATTAACTGCCATGGTGAGTACGTGGACAATGGCATTATGCTGAGGCTGAACCGCACCATACAGTGTTTACAATAAAGTTTGGAGAGTTGCCTGGCAGCAGAATGTAAACAATGAAACAGCCCAGTGGCCCTGCTCTTTATGTCAGAGGCAGGCCTGAAAGAACGGCCTTTGTACACATATGACTCTGATTCTCAGGACATTTGACATGAGCGAAATGAGGCCAGGCTCCACAATAACGCTTCAAATATGTGTGTAAAATGTCAGTGAGTAATATGAATTAAATAAAACCTTATCATACAAAAAACACTTTATGTGGGAAATATTTTAAAAGAAGACCATATTGTATTTGCAACCATGTGTTTTTACATAAAGTCGTGTCAGGGATCAATCAAACAAAATTGGCAGTTATCATCAAAGTTTTTCATAAAGAAATAATATTTTGTATTGAATTTCATAATGGACATGAGATGGTTTTCTGCTTTATGAGTTCTAAATTGCATTTCCACATGTTTTGTACATGATGTCAAAGCTATGAAAAAAATTAATTTGTATGTCCAACATTATCCTTTTTCTGCGGTGCATTGTGTGTCATAGAAATATATAGGTTCCAAATTGTCTAATGCTGTATAAGCCTCATACAGTTATGGGATTTCCTCATCTGAACAAAAATAATAAATACAGTAAGTGAGTAAAATAAATATGTGATGAAATTAAAGTTCTCCATTGCTATATATCAAACACAGATTATGAATTACATAGATAGGGGTTTCAAATAATAATGTGATAAATTGAAAATGAAAGACCATCTAGCCATTTCAAACTTCAAACCATATTCAATAACATTTTCTTTCTTTTTAAACAAAATCATTCTCATTGTTAATTATTACTTGGAGCCAGTAAAGTGACTCATTTATGTGTGTATAACTGAGCAGGGCTGTCATGAACACCACCCCCACATCAGCACCTTAATTAAAGACCATGAGTTGTGAATTTGGCCCTTTTTTTCTGTGTGACACACACACATCGGAACTCACAGCTCTCTTTTGTGGTTAGTCTACAGTCGAGAGTCAGAGGAAATGAATCTGCTGCTGCCAAAGAGGGGTTACACGCCCCAATCCATGCTGGGAGAAAGGTACAGAAACGGATACTAAAAGCTTCCTGGAGCTGCTAAAATACTTATCAGGAATCAAACAGAGGAAGTGAGGAGAAATCCCTCTCTCTCTCTCTCTCTCTCTCCGCCTTCGGACTGCAATTTCTGTTATGATTTTCGAGGACAAAACAGAGAGCCACATTGTCTACATATACTGTACATCAGCTGGTATAGACTGTTTTCATTTGCTCCGGGAGGAGTGAGAACAAAATACCACAACGTCCTAAAATAACCTATCTCTCTTATTTCCCTTGGAAGTACCCAGCAGTGTGTGCATAGGTGTGTGTGCGTGTGTGTGTGTGTATGTGTGTGTGTGTAGGTGTGTGTGTGTGTGTGTGTGTGTGTGAGAGAGAGAGAGAAAGAGAGGGAGCTATCTGTTTGTGGGTTTGTGTCTTAGGGATCTTATATTCTTTACATCTATGCATGTTTGTGCCTGTTTGGGGGATTGTGCATGCGAAATCTAAACCTGCATCTATAATGAAAGGAGATCGCCTTTAGGGGAGCGGCATGCTCTCTGGATATCTAGCAAAGGTATGCCCTTTCGTATCAAAACAATCTGATAGAAGGGATTTCATTGTACTACAGGCTTTAGATTTAAGTGAGGTATTCATTCCAAGGCTGGTTGGTACTAAAGCATTGGAAAGCATTGGTATAGATAGATATATGTGTAGGTTTATTTAGGCGTTGTTAGAGGGGTATACAAATACAGGGATCAGAGATCACCTTTCCTTTCACTGTTTCATAAAAGGTGGTGGTTCAATTGCCTCTCTGGCACCGTGAGCAGAGTGCTGAATCAGACAGCTATACCCTTCCTTTAATGCTGACTCCTGTTGGTCTGGTGAACATCTCTACATGCGCTACTGGTGACCTTTGCTTCCATTTAGGAATGGCTTATCACATATCACACCTATGTTTGGATACATTGATATTATAGTGGGTTCTCAATGATAATTTCAGTAATTTCCTAGCTTTAAGCAGCCAGTTTCACATTATTCAGCCAAAACAAAGCCACATGTTCTCTTTAGATATTACAACACCGCACATTTGGGTCAATGAGGAAAAAAACACGGGTACTTATTTGTTCTTGCTGACAGTGGTGACACAAAACAACTGCAAACTAACATCAGGGAGACCACAGGGTTCAGCTGTTAACTAAGTTAGAACAAGACAGCGGTTATAGTATGGTGCTTGTACCTTGCTGAAGGTGTCCATTAATTCACATTTTCTGCCACCAGTGTTGGTTTTCCAATCAGCAGGTGCTTTTGATTTATAGCCCACCCTGTCCCTCTTACCTGCTCAATAAAGACTTCCCCCACCACCATCAGCTGCCACTCACGTTAAGAGAGTCCTACTGCACACAATACATAACAGAGACCATCTCTTTCAAAATAATATTTTATACTGAAAGATCGAATATTTCCATTATTGTTGATTATAGCACATAATCTAAAGCCGTATTTACTAAATGACCTCTATAGTTGTTTCTAGACATGCGGATCATTTCTATTTCATTTTCAGAGATTTTTGCGATGTTTACTGGACTGATCTTTTACATCTTTAACATTTGTAGCATCCATTTCCAAGCCCATTTTTGTTACAATGTTTTCTGTCTGTTTCCTGTGAAATTAAGGTCTATTTTTGGTATCTGGTTAAAATGGCTCAGGCCTCATTTTTACGGGGAAGAGATGCGTTTGTAATACAGCATTTTAATAATAAAAAAAACACATATTTATTCAGGCCTCTAAACCAATGCATCGTGGCCAATTGGAGCTCATATATTCGCGGTAAGACGCTGCCTCACAACTTAATCCTTCACTGCCATTGATACGTTTCATTCAAACTAAACATAGAAGTTGATTTTATATGCCCCTTTCCTGAAAATATTCTCCATGGTACGTGCGAGTTAAACGCAGAAAAGAAATTCCTTGAAACGTATATGGGCCAGCGTCGACGGCGGAATGTTTGGTATGCATCTATTAATAAACGAACAACAGGTGTTAACAGCGTTTTCTATATTATGTGTTCAAAAAACAAAAGCCAACGACAAGACACATGCTGTACGTACGAAAAGAATACTTTTTAAATCCTCCTCAGAGTAAACAGATGCAAATTGATATGTATTTCGGGATCTTTGTATTACTTCTTAACACCCCTACACTAAGCGGTGGAATGGTTTCTCCCACTGTGGCAGAGTCTGTCCTGCGCAGCGCTGACTGCAAATCAATGAAGCCAGTCAAACAAACGGGGCTGGGCAATCGAAGTTGGGACAATTTACGGAGGTTTCTGTGGCAGGATAGTCGACGACAATAAGGATGTGTATACAGCTAATATGTATATAATTGTATTGTGTCCTTCAGCGGAGTAAGGAGCATATTCATGCCCAATCATTTTCTACTTATACAAGGAGTTTTATGTATTTCTCTAGACAATTGTAGCTCCACTGAAGAAAAGAAAACTACCCTCCCGGTTCGAATTGAGGATGATTTTTGCTAATTCTGGAAACCCACTAAGGACTCCGTATCGCAAACAGGTAAACCAGCTCAAATCTACCAGCCTTCAGACACAATATGGCACACAGCTTATAGAAGTCGATAACAATCTATATCTGACAGCAGCTCACAGCCTAAATAAACTTATAGGCGACGCTCAAACAGAAAGAAAACTTCCTTTGGTTTCGGCTACTTATGTAACGTTAATATGAAATGTCAGTGTTGTGTTCCTGTGTGTGTGATATTCAGATAGTCCATTCAGATAGGCCACTTATGCATACTGAGAATACCTGCTGCCCGGGCGGTGCTCCTCTGGAGAGACACAGGCCTACACCCTCAGTGTATTTAATAGTGGCCACAAAGCAAAACGTGTCGGCTAACTCCTCCTAATTGCATAACTTCTCCATATTTTTGGATTACCAATAAAGTACACGTGAGCTGGCAGTGAACACCTCTTCACAGAAACCCAACAGATGTTTGTGATTTCCATAGTGCTTAGTTTGGACAAGTGGGCATTAGTCGGCTTCTATTTAGTCATTTTTTGTTACTTTAAATCAAATGGCAACTTTTTTAATGAAATTCATACACCCCATTTCGCTTGCAACTGAGTTTTCTCTGTGTTGTCTAGAATAATAGTATGGATGTTCCTTCTAGATTTCATAGATCTTTTTAAGAACTCCCTGTAGCCAAACGATTTGAATAAGCATATTTACTTTGAAGTTCTCATGCTGTTATCCTGTGGCTAGAGCTCCATGGGCGAGGCCTGTTACTGGAAGCCCTGTGTATTTCCAGTTCGGATATGACAGGCTCTGCTGGTCTGGAGCTGGCTGATAAGATGCAGTCCTCGCCCCATCACCACCTCTCACAGTCCTGCAGTACACCAGCTGCATGTATGAAAACAAAATTATCTTCCTGACCTCCAGAAAAAGGAAGTTTCACTCACCTGACGCCCAGACTGAACATGAAGCTCGGGGCTCAGTGGCAAGCGTTCTTTAGAAGACTGACTTGTCTTGTGTGCTGCTGGTTCACATGGTATGAACTATTGCTAGATTGTAACAAGTTTAATACAAATACATCATGGAGGGTTTTTTTCCCAAATCTAAAATCCCTTTACTCATTTAGTTGTGTTTTATTTTTGTATTTGGATGTAAACCCTATGAGGATTGATACCAAACTAGTATGATGACACATGCCACCTTTATTTGGCCACCAGGTCTTTTTGAAATATGGTGTTGGTGCCAAACTGAGGTTTATTCAGTGTAAATTAAGGAGTAATTCCTGTTGTTTCTTTTAAGTACGTTTTCGACCTGTAGCCTAATCTGCGATTCTGGTAATGAATCTATTTACAGTCACGCCACGGTTATATTGTTTGTAAATGAGGGCTTGTCATGAGGGAAACTGCAACATATTTCACATTAAAGTAGTGTAGTGTGTAAGGTTTTTATTTCATTTTCCAAGAAATGCGAAATATGTTGTGACTCCTCTTCCTTTGTCACCTATTCATGGAGCAACATTATTGCTTTGTTCTTCATGGTGATTACTGAAGGGCAAAACAATTTAGTTTGCACCATATGCTGAAACCATGCTCATTATTTGAACACAGTGCTTAAGAGAGCAGATAACTGGTGCTTGTGGACTTGTGCCACCAATCAGTTGGTAAACAGTAAGTCAGACTTATTTCACGCTGAAGGCATGTGAGGCTGTTGACCAGTCGGTCACAGGAGAAGATCCTCTTGTCCTGACTTGGGTTGCTGAATCCTGTCACCACTTCATGCTTGTGATTCCATCAGCTTGTGATTCCTCAGAGAGGGGGGTTGGTGGGGGGACAGGAGGGGGGGTAATAGGTGTTGGATAGTAAAGAAGACGAATCCCTGAAGGGGAGAGCGACGACATCTGTGTCTTGTAAACATAAAGCAAAAAAGTTCCCCTATGGCTGAAGGAGTTTTGCTTTTCCCCCTTGCCAAAGGAGAGGCATTGTAAGCATTACTTAGATTTAAAAAAAAAAACGAAAACAAATTGAATAGCACATTACAGTGCCAGTTGTTTGACTGAGTTTATAATCTCAGAGCAAAACAATAGTTTTTTTTCTTAAATGAATACTAGCGTTCATTCAAACCATTCTGAGCATATTTATAAAGCTGCTCATTAATAAGAGTGCAACGTTTACGAAGCTACAAGCCACTGTGGACCTTGATTGTGCTGACTGTGAAGGTGTGATGGAGATTGTTCTGCAGATATGGATCACTGCTCTGTCAAAAATTAATTCTCACACTGAACAGAAACCAACATGATACATTGGCTAATATGTGACTATATATGACTGGCTTGTTGAGGGCACACAACAGGCCTTTATTGGTTTGTATATACGTGACATCATACACAGAGAGACATCTAATCATGTTTATCTGCTTTGTATCTCCTGCCTTTTCCAGATGCAAAAAACAGCTTTTATCAGCTCTAAAAAGCTCTAAAACCAGCTGTGCGCTGCTCACCCAGCACCAATCAGCAGACAGACAGTTATCAGCCAGTTGGTGAACATATACACTGAAGCCTTTTGCAGCGTACTAAATTCCCTCAGGAGTTGGTGGAGAGCAATACAGAGCTAAAAGAGAATTGGAAGAGAACATATTGGTATTTCATTCAACAGATTGCCAGAAACACAGCTGCAAATTAATGCTAATGTTACTCTGAATGTGTGAATATAAGCAACGTTTTGCTAAGAAATTTGCAATATCAACTTTTTAAGAGCAAAATATGTAAATATTGCATATTTAGTTTGTAACTGCTGCCCCAAAGTGGCCGGAAAATGTGTTATTTTAGGAGTAACGTAACTTCCCCATACAAATCTTATTTCCGCTGACCTCCAGTGGTTTACCTTCTCACTTTGCTGCAGTATTGTACTCCAGGGTCTCTCAGTACACTGGGACATCAGAAGCAATCTTCTGACCACACTTGAGCATTAGAGCCATTAGGGATGCTGCTGGTGGTGGTCGGAGGCAAATCATCCACGTAGACCTGAGAACTTTGAACCACGACGATGAACAATATTATTTAATCACCACCCATTCTGAAATTGAATTCAACCCAGTTTTTTCTGTGTATTCCAGCCACTTGTTGCCCCGTCGTCACACCCCATGGCGCCGCCCAGCCCGAGCAACCACAGCAGCAGCAGTAGCACTGCGGGCTGGGACCAGCTGAGCAAAACAAACCTCTATATCCGAGGCCTGTCCCCTTCAACCACAGACCATGACCTGGTCAAGCTCTGTCAGCCGTGAGTACCACACTTCCTCTCATCATTATCTGCTATTGATCCGCCTTTGACTTTTTGGCCTACTTTAGTTTTAGAGAGTAGTTTAGAGTGAGCAGTGTCAGTCCTTTTTTGACACACATTTGTTAAAGTACAAATAGGGTGTACAAATGCAAACGGTGAGATGTAAATATGTAATGGATGTAAAATTGCACACTTATTTTATTGAAACATCATACAGCTGTGTTGTCTTTGTTGTAGCTTATATTCATACAAATTGAGCCATAGGTTAGTTTAAATATCTTCAAAGAAATAATTCAAGATTGTATCATCTTTTTATGAAGAATAGAGTAGTTTTGGACCATTCAGAGTGTGTGATGAGACACCTAGCGATTTATGTGTATATTTGAAATGATAACAAATGCAGCCTTAATTTGAACATGACACATGCATCTGGGAAACCAAACAAGGACAAAGTGTAAATGTTGAGCATGTGTGGCACAGCAGCAGAGGTTCCATATATCATGTGTGTGGATAAAAGAGAGATATTGTCATCTTTGGCTCATCCACAGTTCTCTTTGTGCATTAGATGCCTTATATTTCCTAAGCAGAGAGACCACTTTTGATCCTCTGAGATTTTATTTGCTTTTATTTCGTGAGGTTGAGAAATGTATCGCATATTGAAATTGGCCTCAGAGGTTATTCTTCTATTTATTTAATTTGATTGAAAATTCAGATGGATAAAAAACAATCCTCAAAATGCTTTACCGTGAGAGTTTTTTTTTAAACTTTAAATTATGGCTTGATCCTCAAATGGGAGCACTTTAGATTTAAAAGCAACCTAAATGCCATCATATATTTACTTATTTTAATGTCAAGAAATGCTTGTTTTCTGACCTAACATATTGGATGTGCTGATAATCACTTCATATGTACATTTTGAAGGTTGTGCTAAAGCCACACATAATTTGAGTTCAGATGTAGAAAAGGTCATAAATGCATGCAATTAAACCCATTTTACCATTTAGCCTAACCCCTGGCTAAATGACCCTTCTGGTAAACTGCAGAGTCCATCGTGGCATTTATTCAATTCAATTCAATTCAGTTTATTTTGTATAGCCCAATATCACAAATTACAAATTTGCCTCAGAGGGCTTTACAATCTGTACACATACGACATCCCTGTCCCAGGACCTCACATCGGATCAGGAAAGACAACAGAGGAGGATCCCTCTCCCCGGATGGACAGATGCAATAGATGTCATGCTTACATATTTATCACGGTCACTGTAGATTATAGAGGTCATTTTTAACATGATACCTATGGACTGAATGTATCCAATGTAGTGGTCCAAATGGAAAACACACATTGAAGGAAATATATTTTAAGAGAAGCCTATGTACAGTACATCACTCCCAATTTTGAAAATGTTCTTCACTTCATTGAGCATATTAACTCTTCTGAACTGTGCAGATTGAAAACAATACAACCCTTTTTTACCTGCTGTGTGCCATTAAAAAGATGTAAGGTGAACATGGTAACTCAGACTGTATAAAGTGGTTCACAAAGGACTGTTTAACTTTGCACTCGCATGGTGGGGATTTTCACTGCCACATGGAAACCACTTCCTGTTTCTCATACTTGTACGGTGATGTCATAGTGTTGCTCAACCCTTCCCCTCTGCTTGTTTTATAACTCAGTATGTTTATAATAATACAGCTAACAATGCCTCGCCTTTTTTGCTCCTCCCCTAGGTATGGTAAAATTGTATCAACAAAGGCCATCCTGGACAAGACTACAAACAAATGTAAAGGTGTGTGAAGTTGATTTTCTCTTTACAGCACTGCCCTCTTTTCGCTCTCCTCTGATTATATGTGTAGCAAGGAATTTACCTGGGGGACTTTCAACACCTCAATTTCCCAATGTTCTAAAAAAATTGGTCGACTTCCAATATGTCAAAACATTCATTCAACAGCCATGCAGTTGTGTCAGATGATCTGGGCAAGTCAGGAAACAGACAGCCAGGCTGCTTGAGGCTGCCTCCCAGCTGATGTTATTTTAAGCTTCAGCCCTCATCTGTCTGTTTGTCACGGCTGTGGGTGCTTCCTGGGAAGAAGTGTCCGACTCCTCCTCTTTCTGCTGAGTGACAGTGTTGGTCTTGATCCATTTCTAGTAGACTGACTATTGCACCAAAGAGTTGCTCACTGATTCTCCCTGGTGCTGATGGGATTAAGAGGATGTTGTCACTCTCCTCTGGATTATACAGAAGCAAGTTAATGATGGCCCCCAGGGAAAAGGGACACTGTTAAATACCTTTTTTAAAGCTCTGACTGAATTTTGCATAAAGGCCAAAGAGATGGTTTAGCAATAACTCATTTCAGAATGAAAAAAGAACTTGGTTGTAATAGCTAAAATTGTCTCAATTTGTATACTTCCGTTAGTATACTTTTTATGTAGTACAATGTGCACAATGGCAAATTGCAACCGGATGGAGTAATAGGGACAACATTTTAATGTGAATGTTGTTCGCTCACCTGATCATTCTTTTGAAACTTTTCCTTGCTTGTGTGTGCTCCCTGTTTCATGTGAGGTGGAAAATACGTCACCGCCCGTGTCGCCATTTGAATAGTGCGGTGTTTACCGTAGCAAACGCAACCACTGCAGCTTCCTAAGCTGCCCTTTTTACAAGTTTGGTGGTCTCGCCCTTTCAGCTTTGTAGCTTAGATGGCAACCACTAAGGGTGAGGAGTGTCCTGCCTTCCACACACAACTTTATGATTCTTATGAGTACACCATCCGGGTGCATTTTTACATACTTGTCAGTGTGAATGAACTTATGCACTCAAATAGCAAGTGTTAGTACGCAAGAACGTAATTTGAGACGCAGCATAGGACAAGGATTCACATTTAACTTTGAGTACCAATGTGACTCTGCTGAAGGCGCCCTGACGTTCACCATAATTAAGCTTGAAAAGGTTAAATATAGCAGCTGCAGTAGAGGTTAGGAACCACAGGTTCACCCTGTTTGTACCTCCCCAGGACAAAGAGCTGACCTGAGCCATGAACGTCACACTGGTATCTGCATCCTCAGCGCTTTTCTACCTCTCCTCTTTCACTCACTCACACACACACACACACACACACACACACACACA